>NC_080163.1:66662284-66709959 GCF_950295315.1 Erinaceus europaeus | reverse complement strand
GATTATAATTTACATGTCCTTAATAATGAATGATGTTGTGCATTTTATCATGTGTCTGTGGAACATCAATATATTTTCTTTGGAAAAGTGTGTATTCACATCTTTTTCCCACTTTTTCATTTTGTTGCTTGCGGAGTTTTTTATTGTGGAAGTGTATATTCTCTTGATATATTTTGCACAACAACCCTTTGGTGAACATGTGTTGCGCAAAATTCTTCTCCAAGTAGCTTGATTACCTTTTTATTTTGTGATAGCCTATTTTTTTTTTCCTCCTCCAGGGTTATTGCTGGGCTCGGTGCCTGCACCATGAATCCACCGCTCCTGGAGGCCATTTTTCCCCCCTTTTGTTGCCCTTGTTGTAGCTTCGTTGTGGTTATTATTATTGCCCTTGTTGATGCAATTCGTTGTTGGATAGGACAGAGAGAAATGGAGAGAGGAGGGGAAGACAGAGAAGGGGAGAGAAAGATAGACACCTTCAGACAAGCTTCACCGCCTGTGAAGCGACTCCCCTGCAGGTGGGGAGCCAGGGGCTCGATGTGATAGCCTATTTTAATGTGTAATGGATTTAAAATTTGGTGTGGTATCATGTTTGATATTGCTTTAGTTTCCCTTACCCATAGGGTTTAATCTCCACATACATCTTTGATGACAAGATCTTAGAACACAGCATCTAAGTTTTCTCCTATGGGTTCTATGGTTTCAAGTCTAATATCCAAGTCTTTAACCCATTTTGAATTGATTTTTATGTATGATCATAAGTGATAATCTAGTTTCATCCAGTTTTCCCAAAACCATTTGTTAAAGAGGATTTCTTTTCTCCACTGTATGATCTTAACTCTTGTCATAGACTAGATATCCATTTGTGTGTGGATTTGTTTCCGTACTCGCTACTCTATTTCATTGGTCTGAGTGCATATTTTGGTTCCAAAAATCATACAATTTTAATTAGTATTATTTTATAATATAGTTTGAAGTTAAGTATTGTACCTCTATATTTCTTAATATTTATTTATTTATTTATTTATTAGATAGTGTGAGAGAGAAATTGAGAGGGAAGGGGGAGACAAAGAGGGAGAGAGAAAGACATCTGCAACACTACTTTACAGCTAAGATAGCTCCCTACCTCCTGCAGGTGGGGATTGGGGGCTTGAACCAAGGTCCTTCTGTATTATCACATGGGTACTCAACTGAGTATATCATTGTCTGGTCCTTGTCTGGCTTTTCTTTTTTAATTTACTTGTCTAGTCTTGGTCTTCTGGTCTTTCGTGGTTCCATACAAACTGTATAATTTTTGTCCTATTTCTATAAAGAAGGGCATTAGGTTTTTGATAGGAACTGCTTTATATCTATAATTTGCTTTGGGATGAATAGCAGTTATAATGGTGTTTATTATTTTAATTCATGAACATAAGGCATTCTGCCATTTCTATATGTTTTTCATTTCTTTTACAAAGACATAGTTTTATTGTAAATGTCTCTTGTCTCCTTTTGCTAGGTTTACCCCACGTTATTTTTATCTTTTTTTACAACTATAAATGGAATTGTTTCCTTGATTTCCATTCCTTCCATGTTCACTGTGTATAAAATTGTGCAACGGGTATATATATATATATATATATATATTTTTTTTTTTTTTTTTTTTTTTTTTTTTTTACCCTGTAACTGTGCTGAATATAACAGGTATTTTTAGGGGGAGGAGTGACAGTTTTAGGATTTTCTATGTATGCTGGGAAGACATATTTTTTAAACAAAACCTGTAAATTTGGCTCTCATTTTCAAAAATGAGCAGTAATGGGGCAGTCGTCAGAGTCCAATCTTCCCAAAATCACAAAAGTAATAAAAACAGAACTCAGTTAAAAACTCCCAAGAAATTTATCCTCTCTTGAATTCTTCAAATTTTAAAGCTAACACTCAATGAATCAAACTATAAAGGAGAGAAATACTAGTAACGCTGTTCCTCAACCAGAGAACCTTAGAAGAAGAAAATAAACAGTGACCAACTTCAGCAAGCCTACATACCAGCTCCTCCCAGGTGTCTTTAAACTTGACATTTTCAACTTAAGTAGTAAAGGATGAGAGATTTTTTAAATTTTTTAAAATATTTTTTCTATGAAAAAAGAAGATGAGAGATCAGAATACTACTCACATCTGACATATATGGGAATTTGGATCAAATCTGAAATCTCAGATGTGCAAGACCTGTACTCTACTGCTGAGCTATCTCCCTATCCCTAAGAGTACATTTAAAAAAGAATCAGTAGAACACACACATAATACCATGCACATAAAGCCTCATTCAAGCCCCCAGTCCCCACCTGTAGGGAAAGTCTTCACAATGGGTGGAACAGTGCTGCAGGTGTTTCTCTTTCTCTCTCCCTCTTTCCCTATCCCTCCCCTCTCAATTCCTCTTTGTTGATCAAATAAAAGGAAGAGGAAAGAAGAGGGGGAAAAAATACCACCATGAGTGGTGGATTTAGCCCTGGGGTCAATAAAAATTTTTAAAGAAAAATAATTTCACCAATTCCCTGAAAATTGACATAAAATTTTTACGGTGAATATATACAGACACTGACAAAGTACAAAGATTTCCAATTTTTCTGCAAATATAAAAAAAAACATTATAAACTAACACATTTAAAACTTCCTCACCAGTAGGGCACCAAAGTAAAAACCCTGGGTGGAGAGTGAGGGTGGATGTTCAGCTTCATGGGGAGGGGGTGGGGGTGGGATGGGAGACAAGTCTTTCGGTGGTGGGAATGGTGTTTCTGTACACTCCTATTAATTTGTTGTCATATAAATCATTATTTAAGTAATATGAGAGGGGAGAAACTGATTGAATGTCTCAAACTTTTTAAAGCACAGACTGAGTCTTTTTAATACATAGGCTGAGTCTTTGATATGTTGACTCTCTTAAAAGCTTAGTCCAGGGAGAACAGAAGCAACTGGTGACATAGCTATATGCAAACAATGTCAAAAGACATAAAATATGGTGATGATGTGTATGGTACAGCAAATCCTAACAGGGATTTTTCAAAGTTGCTCCAATTGCCAAACAATGTAATTATTGAAATAACTATCTATTATCTTCTTAAACCCTAAGACAACAGGAATCCCCCGATTCCTCTATAGAGCTTATGTTTCTCCCAATCTTGGAACCTCTGGAGTGGGGCTCTCCTGCATGCTTCTCTCAAGTCATACCAAATGATATTGCATCCACCAATTCCAGCCTAATCAATGCAATGAGTTCCACCTCAGCTTGCTTCACCTCAGACTGTGTACAGAGAATTCAGACATCAAATGCCAACCCTTCACCCTCATCACTTGGGTGAGACCTTTCCTTTCATGGTATTCTCTAATTCCTTTCCAGGAGGTTCACTTCCTAACAAAGTCCCAAAACCTAGATATAGGCCAGTTCCCATTAGAGAATATGTTCACATGTATCCATAAATTAGGGCAAATTATATACCTGAAAGCAAAAATACACAATAGTCTGTAGTGAGTCAGCATCAAGTTCATAATAAAATAGTGCCTACTTAGACTTAGATACCCTCCTCACCTGCTTTCTGTTACAGTTCTCTTACTCACTCCAAAGCTAACCTTAGCAAAGCAAGGACTGCAAAAGCTGAATAAGGGCAAGAGACTGGCAGACTTTAACGATGTCTCTTTAGTCACTATCAGACCATTCAACCAGCTGGGGCCCTAATCAGGGAATCCTGAGATTCCCAAACAGACTTGATGGGCCTAGCACTTGAATAAATCCCTCTCTCCATTGTTACCAGCCATTTCTATCAGGAACAACAAAATAAACCCCTTTGTGGGCCCCCATAGGATCTTGCCCTCAACTTGGATCAACAGTGGTAGAGAATGTTCACAACATGCTCTATGCTACACCTGGGGAAGATGGGTCAATATTGGGGCAGCATGGAATGTTCCTACTCATGACCACAGAATGTGAGCTCATATCTACAAGGATGCAGGTGTCACACAGGCTCCTAAGCTAATTATGGGCCCTAGATCACATCAAATCGTTGGGGTTTACAGTCAACAATATTTATACCCCTTTCCCATATTAGGGAGCTACTCTCTTCCCTGATCCAGCTTTTTGGTCCTTTTCCTACCCATGACATCGTCTTCCCAGACAGTAACTTGGATCCACCCGCATATCAGATTTTAGGCTCAGGCAAAAAAAAAAAAAAAAAAAAAAAACACTAGTATAGCTACAGGCCCCTTGAAATATAACTAAAATATGGCTATCTACAAAATGGAGGACCCCACCCCAACACTTCATCTATACTATCCCAGCCTTTAGGTCCATGATTGTTCAACAATTCGTTTGGCTTTTTATGTTAACTCTCTTTTCAGCCACCAGGTTCCCAGATGCTAGCAGGATGAGACCAGACTTCCCTGGACAAACAACCCCACCAATGTGCCTTGGAGCTCCGCTTCCCTAGAGCCGTTCCCCACTAGGGAAAGAGAAAGACAGGCTGGGAGTATGGATCTACCTATCAATACCCATGTTCAGTGGGGAAGCAATTACAGAAGCCAGACCTTCAACCTTCTGCATCCCACAATTGTTGTTTTCGACGGGTTAGGTTGTTTTCGCTGGGCTGGCTTCACGGGCAGGTAACAGACGACCAGGGACTCATAGTTGAGCTGTAGGCAGTATCTCTTTATTCATGCAGGACACAGCACAATCTAAGACGAGCTAAGCTAAACTCAAGGTAAAGTACTCTAAAACTCACAATGCTGTCTTTATATATACTTGCCAAGTAGGGTGGAAACAGGGTGTGACATAGAGAGGGTGGAGAGAAAAGTGACTGGTGACAATCAGAGTGTGACAAGGAGAGGATCAGGGTGTGACAAGGAGGGGGTTGGAACAAAAACATATCATGAAACAGTGGGGATTGAACCAATGCCCTGGAGGGAGGTGCTTGTTAACAGCGGTTATATAAATAGAATGAAGTGGTTATGTAAATAGAATAGTGTTAAGCAGGGGGGATTTAAACCAAATGATACAGAAGGGGTCTCATGCATACCAACACACAATGATGTTGGGTCCATACTCCCAGAGGGTTAAAGAATAGGAAAGCTATCAGGGGAGGGGACGGGATACGGAGTTCTGGTGGTGGGAATTGTGTGAAGTTGTACCCTTCTTATCCTATGTTTTTGACAATGTTTCCTTTTTATAAATAAAAAATTTTAAAAAAAAACTTCCTCACCAATAAAAGTCAAATTAACAATAGTAATTTACTGTGGTGGGTAATGATGTCTTGTTGTAGAAACTAAATCTCTGGTCACTAGCATGAAACTACCCTTGTCTTAGTATTCATTCACCGTTAAGCTTGAGTCTTTGGACGTTAACATAATGGACCAATATTCAATCCACAAGATCAGAAAACATTTCCCATAAAAGGTCACATTGTAAATATTTTTGGCTTTTCTACCATATGGACTCTGTCACAAAATAGTCAACTTTATCATGGTAGCATAAAATCAGTCACAAATAATAAATGGACCTGGCTGTGATCCAATAAAACTTTATTTACAAAAACAGGTGCCCGGCAGGATTTAGCCCAAGGGCCATAGTTTGCTGACTCCTGATTTCATCCATCATCTTTATTATGTCATCATTTGGCCTTTTGCCTTTTAACAATGAATTTCACTTTTTAGCTAGTGATTTATTATTTTTATGGACAAGTCATTCAATAACTCACTCCAAAATTCAACCTTGAAAAAATTAATAGAAAAAAAAAATTTGATCATTTCCTACTCAATCATTGCTAAAGAATTTGCAGGGGGAAGTAAGGGTCTTAGCAACACACCTCTCAACTGAGAGTGTGGACCTGGAGTCTGTTTCTATGGTTTTTATACTGTGTGACTATTAATCCTTTCATTTTTACTCTGAAATATCAACTATATTGTAGTGACATTCTTTTAACTCTGTTGTGGATAAGGACATACCCTGTAATATTATCAAATTCTTCCATTTTCTCTTTATTTTACCATGCATTCATTCTAACATCAACAACAACAAAGAGGGTGGTTGGGCAGTAGTGCAGCGGGTTAAGCGCACATGGACCAGTAAGGATCCTGGTTCCAGCCCCGGGCTCCCCACCTGCAGGGAAGTCGCTTCACAGGTGGTGAGGGAGGTCTTTCTCTCCCTCCTCTGTCTTCCCCTCCTCTCTCCATTTCTCTCCATCCTAACCAATAACAATAATAACTACAACAACAAGGGTAACAAAAAAGGGGGGGAAATGGCCTCTAGAAACAGTGGATTCATGGTGCAGGCACCAAGTCCCAGCAACAACCCTGGAGGCAAAAAAAAAAAAGAGAGAGAGAGAAAGTATTTGAACACAAATGACTGACCTTGTTCTGAGAACTCAGGCTCATAAGTGGGAAAATGTACAAGATGACCCACCTTCACAGATCAGTCATTGACATTGGGGTGACAAGGGAGGATGTGGAGAAGGACAATAAAGAGCTAAAACAGCGGGAGTCGTACAGTAGCGCAGCTGGTTAAACGCATGTGGCAGAAAGCACAAGGACCAGCTTAAGGATCCGGTTTGAGCCCCCAGCTCCTCACCTACAGGGGAGTCGCTTCACAGGCGGTGAAGCAGGTCTTCAGGTGTCTGTCTTTCTCTCCCCCTCTCTGTCTTCCCCTCCTTTCTCCATTTCTCTCTGTCCTATCCAACAACGATGACATCAAGAACAACAATAATAACTACAACAATAAAACAACAAGGGCAACAAAAGGGAAAATAAATATTTTTAAAAATTTTCAAAAAAAAGAGCTAAACAGCATATGAGTGCATCTATTGTTTTGTTGTCACAAAGTCAAGTGAAAGTCATTATCAGTGACTCAAGAATTCCCCCATCTTGGGCTGAGTGGTAGCACACCCAGCACCATGTGTACAAGGACTTAGATTCAAGCTCCTTGTCCGTCCCCAACCCCAGAAGGAGTGAAGAAGCTTCATAAGTAATGAAGCAGTGCTGCAAGTGTCTCTCTTTCTCCTTCTCTCTATCTCTACCTTCCACTTCAGTTTCTCTCTCCAATAAATGAATAAACAAATAAAATATTTTTTTAATTTGAAAATTAGAGGTGGTTAGTTTATTATGGTCAGAGTTCCTTTATTAACAAAATCATTCATCTTTTGTTTACAGGACACTCACTATTTGATAACACTCACTATAAATAAAATATTTTTATTTATTTATAGTTCTCTAAAATGGTGTCCAAAATATAACATATCATCCCAGAGGATAGTTTTAGAGTTTTTCCTTTTTTATCTTGTACACGAAGTCAGTGAAGATAGGAAATATTTATGTTGTTTGGCCACTGGGACACGTCAACCAAGCAAAGACAACCTTGCTCACCAGCCCACCAGGAACCTTAAAGTATTACCTCTGGGGTGCCTCAGGTACTGGTGTTACCTAAGCATAAAGGCTCAGGAACTGAAACTGAACATCACTATTTGGCACCACCTGTATTGTTCCTTGTATGGTCTCATCTCCATCACAGCCCCCTTTACAAGATGACCCAAAGGGACTACAGCAGGTCTTAAAAAGAGTTGGTTGGTCATCCTTTGATAATCTTTAGAAGAAACACTATATACACTTGGCCAAGAGAAATATTGGTATATATATATATATCAACTACAAGATAATTACTGTCCCTATAGCAACTTTTCTTAGAACCATCAAACAAGTAAATGCAGTAAAACTTAAGGTAACCTTAGACCCCATTAAAATTTTACATATATTTCCTTCCTAACTTGAGGTCAGACCTCATAAACCTAATACCAGTTTGGATACAACAAATGTCACTCACTGTTTTAACAACTGGAGAAAGTCTAAGCTCATCAAATAAAGAAAGGACTACAAAAGCTGGGAAAGGGCAAGAGACTGGCTCACTTAATGATGGCCTTTTTGGCCAGTACCAGGTAACCCCATCATCTGGAACCCTCGTCAGAGAATCCTTGGACTCCCACATAGCTGTGATGGGCCTAGACCTCTAACAGAATTCTTTCTCCACCATCTGACTTGTCACTTCCATCAGGGATGGCATCATAAGTCCTCTTGTGTTGGTATGCATGAGACCCCTTCTGTTTCATTTGGTTTAAATCCCCCCTGCTTAACACTATTCTATTTATATAACCACTTCATTCTATTTACATAACCACTGTTAACAAGTTCCACCCTCCCTCCAGGGCATTTGTGGTTCAGTGATAGGATTCTCGCCTAATCTGCCCCCTCTTTGTCACACTCTGATTTTCACCAGTCACTTTTCTCTCCACCCTCTCTATGTCACATCCTGTTTCCACCTTACTTGGCAAGTATATATAAAGACAGCATTGTGAGTTTTACAGTACTGTACCTTGAGTTTAGCTTAGCTCGTCTTAGATTGTGCTGCATCCTGCATGAATAAAGAGATACTGCCTACAGCTCAACCATGAGTCCCTGGTCGTCTGTTACCTGCCCGTGAAGCCAGCCCGGCGAAAACAACATAACCCGTCGAAAACAACACTCTTGTGGTCCTCAATCAGGACCTTGCTCTCAACATGAAGCAACAGTGGTAAGGACTACCTCATTCTCAGAAGGGAGGTTGGGTTATTGGACTCTGCCACTCGAGGAAGACTGGTCCTGAAATGAGTGCTGCCTAGCAAGTTCCCAGCTGTGATCATGAACTGTGAGCTCAGACTGGTAGGGACTCAGAGGTTTCACAGGTTCCTGTGCTAAATATGAATAAATATGGACCGTAGGTCAGATCAATGTGGTAAACAGTTAATTGTAGTTACATACTTTTTTTTTTTTTTGCCTCCAGGGTTATCACTGAGGCTTGGTGCCTACACTACAAATCCACTGCTCCTGGAGGCCATTTTTGTTGTCCTTGTTGCCCTTATTGTTGTTATTATTGTTGGATAGGACAGAGAGAAATTGAGAGAGGAGGGGAAGACAGAGATGGGGAGAGAAATATAGGCACCAGCAGACCTGCTTCACCACTCATGAAGTGATCTGCCCTACAGGTGTGGAGCCAGAGGCTTGAACAGGGATCCTCATGCTGGTCCTTGCGCTTTGCACCACGTGCACTTAACCCACTGCTACCACCTGGTCCCCTGTATTTATATAGTTTCTTCAAAGTTTTGGAACTATTCTCTGCCCTAATCCAGCTTTCTAGCCCCATTCTCAGATCTGACTACATCTTCTCAGACAATAATTTTGTCCACTTCCATGTTAGCTATCAAACTCGAGCAAAAATTACATAAGTCATGGGCTCTTAGGAACATAACTAAAATAGATTTTTGTGCTTCTCTCCACCCTAAGATCCGTATTCTTATCTGTTCTATCCCTAATTTTTTGTTCCTGTTCATTAATCATTTTTTCCTGCTTTCTATCTTATCATCTTTCAGCAACCAAGTTTCAGATGCTACTATGACTGATTCCATCCTGACTTCCCTGAGCAGACAACCTTACCAATGTGTCCTGAAATCTCAGTTCTCCAGAACCCTACCCCATTAGGGAAGGATGGAAACAGGCTGGAGGTATGAATCAACTTGTCAATGCCCATGTCCAGAAGAGAAACAATTACAGAAGCCAGAACTCCTACCTTCAGCACCCCAAATAGAATTTTGGTCTATACTCCCAGAGGGGGGATAAATGTTAGGGAAAGATGGCTAGAAGGCTCTAAGCTGCAATTCCATCAAGACCCAGAGAGAAGAGAGAGAGAGAAGGACATTCTAAAGTAGCAATAAGGGAGTCCAGCGGTAGTGCAGCAGGTTAAGCGCATTTGGCTTGAAGCACAAGGACGGGCATAAGGATCCCAGTTTGAGCCCCTGGTTCCCCACCTACAGGGGAGTCACATCACAGACAGTGAAGCAGATATGCAGGTGTCTATCTTTCTCTCCCTCTCTCTGTCTACCCCTCCTCTCTCCATTTCTCTCTGTCCTATCCAAAAAACAATGGCATCAATAACAACAACAATAATAACTACAACAATAAAACAACAAGGGTAATGAACAAAAAAAGAAAGTAGCAATAAGTGTGACTTAGAAAGGAATAGAAGACAGGACCATAGGGAAAAATGGGCAAGTATATAATAAGATAGATAATTATAAAATTAATAGTCAACCTCTATCTGTGCCCTTGGGAAAACTACTATAGTATCCGATGGAAGGAATGGGGACAGAGAACTCTGGTGGAGGGAACAGTGTGGAATTATACTCTTATTATCTCATAGTTTTGTAAACCACTAATAAAAAAATTTTAAAAAAGAACTGGTTGACCCAGTTCTACCCCTGGTGACTATGGATAAGGCCAACACCCAAGTTGGTGTCTTGGTTTTCCTGTCTATAAATCTGGATTGATAATAATGCCTTTCCTGTCACCCTCATCATAAGTTGAGAAAGAATTTTGAAAATCAAGTTGTTGAGAGTTGGTTCTTCACCACCAGTAAAAATAATAGTAATAGTTCCCAATAAGGGTAAAGTTATAATGACATAACAGATAGTCTCCAGGCCCCTCTGACCACTGGCCTAGTGATTTATACTGGGTTCTCCCCTAGACCAGCCCGGTACACTGGGAGCCTGTACATGTGATGTTGCCACATTTTACGACTATTGTTAATCTTGCATTATTAGTATTAATTTTATTTTATCAGTCTGCTGGAAGAATTACTAAATTCCAGGTGCCAGGTGGTGGCTCACCCATTTGAACACACACATTATATCATGCACAAGATACCCTGTCCCAGTCCCCAGTTTCTACCTGTGTATGGTAGGGGGGGGAGCTTCATGAGTGGTAGAACAGTATTGATGCCGGGATCTCTCCTTCTCTTTTTCTTTCTCAATCTCGATCTCTCATTCTCTATTTTTTGAAAAATGCCCTCCAGGAACAGAAGAGTTAAGATGTAGGTATTGAGCCCTAGCAATCACCTGATGAGAAAAAAAAAAAAAAAATTACTAAAGTTCAAATTTCTCAGGTGCTCATATAATTGAATTCTCTACACAAGGGAGAAACTCTTATCTCTAGTCACATTCATTCTAACTTCATGAACACAATCAGCAATTCATTACGGGGTTGGGGGTAGATAGCATACTGGTTATGCAAAGAGATTCTCGAGGCTGAAGCTCCAAAGTCCCAGGTTCAATCCTCTACCACCACCAAAAGCCAGAGCTGAACAGTGCTTTGACAAAAATAAATAAATAAATAAATAGTTACCAAGCCTACAGATTTTCCTCGTTTATATATTTATCTTTCTGGCAAAGAACCTTTCCTAGGCTGACAATATGTATTTTTCCTACTCTTTTGTTTTAATCACTTTTTTCAGGACTAAAGAACAGGAAAAGGCAAAACAAAACTTCACAGCCCTGTGGACTATATATGTCTGCAGGACTGTGGAGCTGCATAGGAATGAGTATTTACATTTGCTGACTATGCATGAGCAGAAAGAGCTCTTTCTTAACAGCTTTCACACTGTATTTTGCACACACACCTTCATCCTATTCAGCAGGTGCTTAGTCAACCCCTACTCAGTGAGTATACCAAAGCAGAACTAAGTCTTGTCATTTCTTAAACCCTTAAATAAACTGCGTAGTGTTTCATACATCAGTATTATCCAGGATGGTCTCCCGGACTTAAACAAAGTGAAAATGATTCTACTTTATGCATCTATAAAAGCACAAATATGCATGCTTCTCTATATCTCCCTGTCTCCTCTCTTTGTATTTTTCTTACCAACTCTCTTTCACTGTCCCAAATCCTCTGACCACAGACTATTTGTTCTCAATCAAAGTATGAGAATCATCTAAGTGCCTGGGGCTAGATGCTGAGGTTTACAAAGCCTAGTAATAATGGGGTTCTCAGGAGGGATAAAACATCGTCTTCCACCCTCTGCATACCCCCACTCCCTAGCCACCAGGCACCCCACATCCAGAGGAAAGCCCAAGCCAGACTACCCCAGAAAGCAAGTCCCTGGAGATGACAACATTTTCAATTTGCAATTGGATTTTTTTTTCTCCTTTAATATGTGTGTTGTGTGCTTTTTTTCTTTGTCAAAAGAGCACAAGCCTTTCATTTTGCCTTTTATTTGTCTTGCTGCCGGTACAGTGAAAATGTATTGGCTTTTCAGTTAGTGATTACACATCATCACATACCCAATTTATAACACCATGCCCCAAAGAACAGATGTAATAAAGCAAGGGCAGGAAGTAGCAACCTTATAAAACAGAGCTGCCCGACTCAAAGGTCTTTGCATGTGTGCAGGAAAGAAAACAACACCGGCCCCGGTCTGTTGCAAACGATTGCAGCTGCTGTGGACACAGCTCGTGGGGGGGGGCGGGGGAACGGGACAGCAAGGCATGGGGGGATGGGTGAGTATCCAGTTCCTTGACTCGAAAATACCAGACCTGCAGCTTCACAGCACATCAGGAAAGGGAGATGGTTTACCTTGCATCTACAGGCTTCCCATTTAACCCAAAACAGACCAGCCTCCTGGAGACTTCAGGCTCCTGGGCCTAGAAGCCATCCCCTTCTTCAGGGACCCATAGTTCTACCCAGTTGTTACAGAATGTTCCCTGGTATTATGGTCTTTCTGGCCACCTGACAGCAAAACCTCCTTTGGTCTTTTTTTCTCAGAGACCCCACTTTTTATTTTTCCCAGAGCACCGCTAATTTCTGGCTTATAGTAGTGCTGGAAAGGTTCTATGGTGCCTGAGGCATGAAAGGCATTTTATATAATCACTATGCTATCTCATCAGCCAGCCCCTCAGAGATACCGCTTTCCCAAAATGCAGAAGGGATGTATCTATGTTAGTTTGCTTGCTTCTCTGTTTTTTGGTTGTTTTTTTTTGTTTGTTTGTTTGTTTTTGTTTTTTAGATAGAGACAGAGAAATAGAAAGGCAGAGAGAGAGGAAAAGAGACCACAGCACTGAAAAGTCCTTCAGTGCCATAATGGCCTGGCTCAAATCTGGGTCTTGCACATAACAAAGCAATGCACTATCCAGGTGAGCTATTTCACCAACTCAGGATCTAATTTTTTTTTATTTCTTTATTGGGGAATTAGTGTTTTGCATTCGACAGTAAATATAATAGTTTTTACATGCATAACATTTCCCAGTTTTCCATATAACAATACAACCCCCACTAGGTCCTCTGTCCCCCAGGATCTATATCTAAGACTCCAATAACATGTCTTCAACTTCATGACCCCATGAGTAACAGTTTCATCATTCTCTATCACTTATCTCTTGTTTTACTGGTTTTTGATAAAGGTAGTTACTGCAAGGGATAGCTATGTGAAGTTTATGTGTGTGTGTTTGGTCAGAATCAGCAATGATCCCTTGTTGACCTCTTCCCTTGGCTCGGATGCCTTCAGGCCTGACCTCTAGGGCATCTTCTTCTTGGTCCAGACTTATCTGAAGAAGGTATTTAGCCCTTAAGCGTGGAAGTCCTGTTCTCTTCCAGGATAAGTCTTCCTGAACTCGAGGTCAAAGGGGACAAATTCCCTGTAGACCCACCAACCCTGAGTACTGTTCCTTCCTTTTTGTCTCTAGAGTGTATGTTCACCTTTCTCACAATCAGAACTCAGGCTATTCTCAAGCCCCTCTTTTCTCTAAGCTTTGGGTTCCCTAGACATCTCTCCCTCTCCCCCCTCACCTCCCTCAACCATTTTATTCCCCGTCTCTTCATTTTCCCCCATTTCTCAGGCCAGGGGGATTCTTCTGATCTTCTCTTCAATTCCAGGTCTGTCTATATTTAGCTACACAGTGCCACTTACAACACACACACTCATAAGTGTTCTCAGGCACTCGCACATTTTTATATACACAATCACATTCCCACATTCAAACTCAAGCATGTTCATAACTCATACACTTAAACACACCCACACTAGCAAATGCTCAAGTTACTCTAACATTTAGATATACACACATTCCTACATTCAGACTTCAGTGCGTTTGTTCATAGCTCTTTCTCTCTCTCTCTCTCTCGTTCTCTCTCTCTCTCTCCCTCCCTCACACACACACTCTCACACATATACACATACTGATACACAAAATCACACAGTTCACACCTGGAAAATCCCTTTCAAACTACTGCACCCACATGCACCTCAGAATTTAAATTCTGCACCACACTCTGTCACTTCATCACTATCTGATTTTTTGATGCGTGTTATTCACCATCCCTATTCACTCTACTCCTAAACTCTATGTGAAGAAGTCAAAAGTATGCCTTTCTTCCATACACTTATTCCATAGCACAGAACAAAGGACTGGGTGGAAGGCAAGAACTCAGGAGAGTTTTAGAATCTGAAAGTTACCTTGGATGCCAAGTTTCCAGTTTTTCACTCCATATTAGATACGGTGATGGATGTTTGCCTTGAAATGGTGGATGGAAGCTTTGATTGGCAGGATCAAGCACAAGTTTGTGGATTCAAAAATCATGCCATTACACCCAAAGGACATGGAAGCACTAATTTGAAAGGATACATGCACCCCAGTATTCACAACTGTATTGTTTATAATAACCATAATCTGGAAGCAACCTACAAACCCAACAATGGATGACTGGATAAAACAATTATGTGAGATATATATATATATATATATATATATATATATATATGTACATATATATATATATATTCAATGGAATACTTCTCTGCAATCTAAAAGGATGAGGCTATATACTTTGGGACAAAACAGATGGAAGTGGTGGTGATTATGCTGAGCAAAAGAAGAGGTGAAGGACTACTAATGGATGGCTTCACTCATGTGTAGAATATAGATGACTACAGCAAATTAACTGGCAAACATTGACAGCCAGACCACTTATACTCTGTGAGGATTCTGGTGACTATTGGTGGAGAGTGTGCTGATTTCCATACACCATATATCAGCATGAAACTATACCCCTAAAATCAGATCATTTCGTAAACCACATTAAATCACTAATAATAAACTTTTTTTTTTCAAAAAAGGTAATGCCATGGTTGCTCTCTTGTGCTACACATTTTGAATGAGGGTATAGCCTCGGGACACCGCATTCTGGACATAGTAAAGGGGGAGGGGGACTGGAAGTCACAGTCAGAAGACTGGGCCGGCCTCAGCCTTACCTGGGCTACTAGGATGACTACCATTTATTCACAGTGAATCTCCTTTCTTCAGTATACAGTGAAACTATTGGGCTGTCAGTGAAGTTATTTTTCTATGTTTTTCAGTGCAAAAATGTGTCATGGTTTTTCCAACAGCCCAATAATTCATGGAGCTAATGTGAGCAAAAGAGGCCAGGAGAGAATTCAGCACAGGGTCCACCACATAGCAAAGACCCAAAGCATGAAGAGTATCTAGTTACTACCATCAGAGTTAGTAAATAAATAAATAAATAAATAAAGTTCAACTTGCGGCTACTGTTAGTTACTTGTGAATATCTCTTTACTCCTCCCAGCCAATTGCTTTGTTTGGTTAGTTTAGTTGTTTAGTTTCCTCACTGGCAGATTAAAGATCCTAAATTGTGCCTCAAGGGTTTTTTGTATATTCGAGTTTGTTCTGTTTTGCTTTGCCACCACGATTATTTCTGGGACATCAGGTCTACAAGATTCCTCTGCTCCCAATGCACTCTTTATCTCTCTCTTAGATAGAGAGTGACAAAAAGGGAGAGGAAGAGGAAAAGGGAGAGGGAAAGGGAGAGGGAGAGAAAGAAGGAGAGGGAGGAGAAGGGGTAGGAAGGGAAAGTGTAGAGGGAAGGGGAGAGGGAAAGGGAGAATGAGAGGAAGGAGGGAAGTGGGGAGGGGAGGGAGAGAGAGAGACTATAGCCCTGTTTTCCTTCATTCCTCTCATGTAGGTTCTCCCATGTGGTGGCCAGAAGCTTGAACCTGGGTCCTTGCACATGGTGGTAAAGTATACACTCTCCCAACCCTTCAAGAGGTTTTTGTGAAAGTGACACTTCAACCATGTATCACCTAATTGCTGGGTGAACACGTGGTATGCAGGGGGTGTTGTGTTCAAGATAGCAACTGTCATTATCTGACTGAGTGGACAGCAATTGTCATTGTCTGACTGAGTGGACAGCAATTATCATTATCTGACAGAGTAGATTCCCACCGGTTCTCACCACTCAGTCCCAATGATCCTCTCCTGCTCTAATTTCCACTAAAACCCAGTCAGTTTCTTCCAAGGCAAAAACCTCAGAGCTGCCCTTCCTGTCCAGGTTACTGGAGAGCAACTCCCTTACTTAGATATCTATTTCTTGTCATTTTTTTTTTTTAGTAGAGAAGTGAAAGATAAGCAGAGAAAGAGAGAGTGAAAGAGACCACAGCACCAAAGATTTCTTCAATGTAGTGGGGGCCAGGCTTGGACACGACAAAGCAGCACACTATGCAAGTGAGTTTATTTCATTGGCCCCTCCCTGAACTCTCAAAGCAATTTTAAAGTTTGATGCCAATCACCTCTCACAGAGTTTACAAACCAGATCCCAACTCTAGTCTATAATTACAAAGCTGGAGCCCCAGGCTACCTAGCAACTTGGACAACAGGAACCATCACTGACTTCACACCTCCTGAACAAGCCAGGAGGGTGGGAAGTAAGAATCAGGAATGGGTGTTGCAGTAAAACTCCAAAGGAGTCTCCTTTCACACTCTCAGTATCCCAGTGAACTGTGAATCTTAATTTAAAACTTTTTTCTGATTAGAAAAGCAATCTTATAATACAAAAGGTGAATAAACATAATAACCACTGGGTAGATGTGTGTGTGTGTATGTATATATATCCTGTTAACTGTTTTTGCATATTTATTTTAACATGGTTTAGATCAGCCCATATAAAAATGTTACATGTTTTCCAGTTACTGTTACATACCATTATACAATTAACTCTCTATAGCATTAAAAACCTCTTTAATGACATCATCCTTAATCACCCCATAAACACTCCTTCATTTGGAAGCCACTAATTTACTCACCATTCTCCTCCTCCTAGCCACATAGGTTACAACCAGTTTTTAACTCCCACTAACCTTTGAAGAAGCACGGGAGGTGGGAGGCAGGTGGTGGCATACCACCTGCTACAGTATGTAAGGACCCGGGTGTAAGTCCCCTAATCCCGCCTTTAAGGAGGAAGCTTCATGAGCAGTAAAGCAGAGGTGCAGATGCATCTCTGTCTCTCTCTCTCTCTCTCTAACCCTTTCCTCTTGGTTTCTCTCTGTCTCTGTCCAATAAATAATTAAAAGGAAAAAGAAGAGCTATGTGTATGTGTGTGTATGTACATTTGTTTATCATCACTGGGACTTCACTGCTCAAGGATGACTTTTTCAGGTAGAAACAGACAGACAGACACAAATAAACAGAGAAAGAGAGAGACCACAGCACAGAAGTTTTCTCCAATGTAGTGGAGATCAGTCTCAAACCTGAGTGGAGCACATAGCAAAGTAATGCATGATCCCAGTGAGCAATTTTGCTGACCCCCTTTGATGAACTATTAGGGACAGTCTAGGTATAGCAGGAGGTCCTGGTGGAATAGTCTTCTGAATAGAATTTTTTACACCCTGTTCAAGGGGAAAAACAAAAAACTATTATTGGAGGGACTATTATAGGTCTCAGTGCCAATGAAGACTACTGAGGTGACCAACCACTGCTGGCCCACTGCAGGGACTAATAAAAGGGCAGTGTCCTGTTCCCATTTAGGTCCACCATCAACTTACATAAGCACTTGACTTTGAAAGGCAGGGATCACTGTCTGTAGTGTCCTGCTCAACTGTGCTTCCCTTGTTCATTTTTCTTTACAAATATGTGAGCCTGACTCACACATTTCAGTGATTCTTCTGCAGCAACTACCATGAGGGATTAGTTCTGGGAAGCCCATCAGGCCTTCCCCAAGAGCTACAACACTCTACTGGGCCTGGAAAGCCCATCTGGACTTCCCTCAGAGTTGTAACACTCTACCTTACCATAGGAAGCCCATTGGGACTCCCTTAACAGCTATTATATTCCTCCAGGCCTGGGCACCTGCTTTCTCCTGGAGCCCAATAGTCCATCAGAGATTCTCTAAGAGAGTGAGAACATGATAGCCACTGTAAAGAAGCATAAAGTAGGGGAGCCCAAGCCCCAAGGGAAGAGGAGACAGTGTGGCCACCATGCAGTTGTTGCCACTGATGGTGGCGGTGGTATACTCGAGCAACCAGAACAGAGCATGGAGGCACACAACATCCTCAGCAAATGAGGGTTTAGCGTCCTGTCCTTTGCAACAGGAACTCATGTGAAGAAGCTTCCAGGGCCAGCACCCAACAAGCTAAATTGTTTAGGATTTCAAAACCACCTATGATCAGATGTACAACAATATCCTTAGGAAAGACAAAGAACTCTACTCATAGAATGGCATTTTTATAAATGCTGGACAGAAATAAGAGAATTAAGCCCCGACCAGAAAGATTCCAGAATTCCAGAAATGCAAAGACCTGTTCAACCTGATCCTCACCTGTGAGAAGAGAGTCTAAGACCAGGTGGTGGAAGACCTCAACTCCAGAGAGCAGGAGACCTGCCAGCCAGTGCACATGATCAACATGGACATCCAGGACAATGGTGAGGAGGCCACCCTGGGGGGCCTTCCTCATCTGTGAGCTGCGCCAGTGTATCCAGCACACAGAGGACATGGAAAGTGAGATCGACGAGCTGTTGCAGGAGTTCAAGGAGAAGAGCAGCCAGGCCTTCCTGCACACCATGCGCTTCTACTAATGCCCGCCAGCCTGGAGCCTCTGTTGAAACTCCCTCTGCTTCTGCCTCCACCTCCATAGTTGTTCTTACTTTTAGGGCACTGCTGGTTGGTCACTGGCAGTTTTACCCAAATAGACATGAATGCCAGACTCAAGACAAGCTTTCTATCCCAATTTACCTATGAGTGGGATGTTGATTATAATGTTTTTGTTTTGTTCCTTTAATATTAAAAAAAAAAAAAAAAAAGTTTACTGTGAAAAAAAAAAAAGGCATAAAGTACATTGTTCTGGACCAGAAATGGGCAGTCAGCAACCTTCTACCCAGCTCAAGGTCACATGCAATTACGCCAGCTCCAAGGTGCCTCTTTGCTCACCTATTCAGAATTAAGATTGTAATGGATAAAGAGCAGCAGTGTTATTCTCACAGACCTCAGTGTAGTCAATGAGATAGGAGATCTAAATTGTTGGGGAATCAATTTTTACCAGAACTCTATAGAGTTTATTGAATGAAATGTAACCCATAAATCTTTGCTTTTCTTTTTTCCTTACCTTTGATCTGGGCTATCCTAATCCAAAACTCTTTTGACTACAAGAAACAGAGACTTACTGGAACACATGCAAAGAAAGGATAAGGGTTACTGCATAAATATGCAGAGGTTCTAAGGAAACACTGACTCCCCAAAAAGCACAGAAATGAGGGGTAGACTCTCTCCATCTCTATACTCATATATTATTACTCTGCTCTTCTCTGACCCACAAAATAAAACACACACACCTTTTTTTTTTTTTACTGGCTTCTCTGAGTTTCAGTGCCATTTACATTCAGCAAGTACCCAGTCCCAAAATGGTTCCCTTCCCCAACTTTATATGGCCTTTCAACAAACATGTCCATTAGCAACCAGAAATACCCTTCTGATTCCTGCTTCGAATTTGCCAAAGAAAGAATTTTACTAGCTTAGAACATTTCACCTCAGTCCACACAAACCACTGATTTTCCTCTATCAAGCTATTCCTGCCTCCCATGTCAACATCTGGGCCAATTGGCTGTGAAAGGGGACACCTGAGTCATTTAAGCCCTGCCCACTCAACAAGGTCATGGAAGGACAAAAGATTCCCTGAAAAGGAAGTATGGGAAAACAAGGAACCCCTGTGTTTAAGATCTAGACCAATGCCTGTGAACTAAGTCCCAGTTTCTATTTATATTGAGGTTCTCAAAACATACAGTCATCAGGAAACTTTCAGCTAATGATCTTTTTTCCCACAATCAAGTGTACAAACGGCATGGTTCCTGGAAACCATGAGTCCTTAAGTAAGCCCTTGATTCTAATTGGAAACCCTGAGCATCCCACAGGCTCTCTCAGGCAATTAGTAGGTGGTTTAGCTGCAAGCTCAGGAAGGCCCCATGAGTACCTTGGGGTTCCTTGGAATGATGGTATCCTGGCATCTATACTGCTCCTTCAATGCTTCCCAAGTCACAGTGAACAGTCATGTGGCTTCTATACAGCAGTATATATATAACTGCTGTCACATATATACACACACATATGTGCACACACACACACACACACACAATTTTTCATAAGTGCAACCTCAAAAAGCACAACACACTATAAGTGAAAATCTGGATATGGCAAACAAATAAGTATTTCACAACATTCTATAGAAGTGCCAAGAACTAGAAACGACTCAACTCTCCATCATCCAGTAGAATGGATCCATTGGGGTATGATCATACCATTGGAATATATATATATATATATATATATATGAAAACAAATGTGGGGAGACATTATGGTGGTAGCTACAGACTGCATGCCTAAGATTCCCAGAGTCTGCAGTTTCAGTCTGTGGCACTATCATATGCCAGAGTTGAGCAGTATCCTGGCTGCCCTCCCTCCTTTTCTCCTTTCCCTCCTAAAAAAAATAAATAAATAAATCTTTTTTAAATTTTTTTTTTTTTAGATAGAGACAGAGAGAGTGAAAGAGACCACAACACTGAAGCTTCTTCCTTCAATCCAATGGGGAACCAGGTCTGATGCCAAATTACACACATGGGCAAAGCAATGCTCTATCCAACTAAGCTAGTAAATATAATAGATATTTTTAAAAGAAAAAGAATAAATAAGTGAACTACTGCAACCTGCAACAACATGGATGAATCTCACATAAAAACAGAACAAGCCAAGTCACCAAAATAAGTACATTCCGTATGATTCCTTTTATACCAGTTTTTCAAAATGAGCAAAATTTATAGTATTAAGACATGGTCATTTGGAAGGAAGAAAGAACAGAGAGGGAGTTGTAGCATGCCAGAAATGTTCTACTTCTTTATCTGGGTGGCACTTACATAAGTGAATTCACTTTGAGATAATTGGTCAAGCTAAACATTTATTTACAGCTTAGGTAATTTTCTGCCTGTACCTCATACATCAATTTTTTAATATTTTATTTATTTTAATGAGAGAGATACAAAGAGAAAGATATAGAAACAGAGAGAGAGAGAGACCAGAGTGCTGCTCAGCTCTAGCTTATGGAGGTGCTGAGGATTGAGCCTGGGACCTCAGAGCCTCAGATATGAAAATCTTTTTGCATAACCATTATGCTGCCTTCCCAGCCCTCTATACACCAGTTTTAAATATTCATCTTTACAAAGGTCATTAGTACACAATATGAAGCAAGGAACAACTCCCCAAACATTATTTGTCTATATATATGACTCCTGCAGATCAGAGGTGAAGTGATTTCTCCAAAGTCAAACCACTAATCTTAACTCAAGTTTGAAGACGTGAAGGCCTGTACTTTTTCAGCTCTGTTCTGATGCTTCCTTCTTCGTACCAGCCATCACTTCCATCTTTGCCAAGAAGAACCAAATATGCCTCCACCTCATGGAAAGAAGAAACAATTGATATTCAAGACAGTCTTTCAGCCATAAACTAACTCTGATGCAATGACAGCTCTCCAGTAGGCATTTGCCAAACTCAACACTCAATCCTTTGGCCTCACGCGTTTAAGTCATTTCTGCAAAAACACCTCATCAAAAAAGCACTAAACCAAGGTGCCCCCCCCCCCTTCCACCAGCCTTCCCAGACAGCTGCTGGGCTGCTGACCTCATGTCTGATACTGACTCTGGCAACGATGCTGGGTTGCTCTTCCCAGACCCACTGTTGACTGAAGGATCTACTTGGTTCAACTTAAAACAAAAGGAGAAGGACTGAGAAGACAGCATAATAATTATTCAAAACTTTTTTATGCCTGAGGCTCTGAATTCTCTCAGGTACAATCCCCAGTATCATCATAAGCCACAGTTGAGCAATGCTCTGATAAACTAATTTTAAAAATAAATAAAACAGGGGGCCTGGAGATGGCACACCCAATTGAGTGCACATGTTACCATGTGCAAGGACCTGAGTTCAAGCCCGCAGTTCCCACCTGCATGGGGGGACAGTTCACAAATAGTGAGACAGATCTGCAGGTGTCTCAGTTTCTCTCTTCCTCTCTATTTCCCCTTTTCTTTTCAATTTCTCTCTGTCTCTACCCAAAATAAAGTAATTAATTAATTAATTTTAAAATGTATAAATTTATTCAAAACAAAGATGCAAGAAAAGAGAAAATATAAAATCACATTCAATTAAGAGTCAGCTTACTGATCTGCACCTGGACTTTGTGTACCTCTTGAGGTTGTGGGTGTCTCTGGGCAAGGAAGAGCTTTGTCCCAGGAAGAGTTTAACATCACAGAATTCATCACACAAGGAGGAGACTTCTAAGAGGAGGAGACTTCTAAGGAGGAGACTTCTAAGTTCAACATCTAAGAGCCTTGAATAGTATAGTATAAACACCACTTAGGAAGCATTTACAGCTTCCAAAGCCTTTTCACATTTTTCAGTTGATGCTCCAGGCAATCATCTCAGGTAAGACATTATTATTAGCCCATTTTCAGAGACAAGGAAAGCAAAACTGCAGGCCATTTGCAGAGTTACTGAGAGGTCGTTTCTCATTACTTTCATGTTGGTTGCATTTCAATTGCAAGCTTTTCCATCTGGAGAAGTAGTTCAGCTGGTGAAATTCAGACTTGAATGCCAGAGGCTCCCGGCACCACTTACGCTATACTGGGTTCTCTGGATCTTATTTTCTCTCCTCTCCTCTCCTCTCCTCTCTTCTTCTCTCATATAAATTAACTAATAAAATAAATATTTTTTAAAGATTCTAAGCTCTGGCACATTACTGTCTGACCCATACGGAGCTCTAAGGAGACACCCGATACTTGTCATCACTACTTCCCAAGAAGCCTTGGAACTAGAGACTAATAAGTCTCTAAGAAGCCTAACTATGTTTACCCAAGAGTCCAACTGTCCCTAGCTGAGTCTGTGGATTTTTACAGAGATGACTCATGTTCATAACACAATACATCCGTACAGTATATCCCTCCATCAGCCTTCTCAGTCTACAAACCACTTCAGAAGACTGAGGAGAAGGAAGGGTTGTAAAGGCATCGTGAGGTCATTGGGGTCCTGGTGTGGTGAAAAAGTACCTAAGTTGGGCCAGGGACTGTTTTGCAGAACATGGAAAGATGAGGAATTGTACCACATATCAACAACTGTACTATAAACAACAACAACTCCCCATAACAAAATTATTTGGGGGTGAAAAAAGATTACAAAGTTAGTGGAGAGCAAAGGAAACCAATATAAGGGATATGACCCCAGCATCCTTTATTATTGATCTCCACAGGGACAAAGGCTGTCCTGGAAATGCCACTATCTGCAGTTCACACAGGACCCCCTGTACTCCCTGGCCAATTCCTGTGAAATCACAGAATGAGTCACTTCATGCCAGCATGAAGAAGACCTGTCTAAGAAAAGGTTGGACAGGCCCCCTGAAACATCCATTTCTCCCCACAGAGCACCGCAAAGATCCGCTACTTGCTTCCCCTGACAGAGCCCACTGAGTAGTGCCTTAGACTAGAAAATTCTCTGCCCGGATTTATTTATTTATTCATTTATTTATTTATTTATTTTTATAAAATGGAAACATTGACAAGACCATAGTAAAAGACATTTGCTCACCCCAAGAGCTCTACATCCCACCCCCTCCACTGAAAGCTTCCCTATTCTTTATGCCTCTGGGAGTATGGATTAAAGATTTTTATGGGGTGCAGAAGGTGGAAGATCTGGCTTCTATAATTGTATAATTGCTTCCCCGCTGAGGGTGGGCATTGGCAGGTCAATCCATACTCGCAGCCTATCTCTTTCTTTCCTTAGTGGGGCAAGGGTTTGGGGAGGTGGGGCTCCAAAACACTGGTGGGGTTGTCTGCCCAAGGAAGTCAGGTTGGCATCATGGCAGCATCTGGAACCTGGTGGCTGAAAAAGAGTTAAGATATAAAGCAGAACAAATTGTTGACTAATCATGAATATTGCAGATGAAAATTGGGGTCTCCATCTTGGTAAAAGCTAGTGGGTCTGTTTTAGGTATATTCCAGCAGGCCCATGATTTTACTAGTTTTTGCCTGATCCTGACAGCTAATATGCAGGTGGACAGGTTGTTGTTTGGGGAGATGGTGTCATAGTTGGAACAATGACTAGAAAGCTGGATCAGAGAAGAGAGTAGCTCCCAAATATGGGGAAAAGTATATAAATATTGTTAACTGTAAACCACACCCGTTTGATTTGGGGTCCATATTCAGCACAGTAGCCTATGTGACCTCTGCATCCCTGGAGGTCTGGGCTCACATTTTGTGGTCATGGCTAGGAACATTCCAGGCTGCACTAATTTCAGGATCCATCTTCCTTGGGTGGTAGATATGTTGTCCAACCTCCCTTCAGAGAATGGAACATTCCTTACCATTATTGATCTACATTGAGGGCAAGGTCCTACGGGGGCCCACAAAGAGATCCATTATGTTGTTCCTGATGAAGATGATCAGTGGCAGAGGAGAGAGGGATCTGTTAGAGGTCTAGGTCCGTCATGTCTGTGTGGGAACCCCAGGACACCCTGACTAGGGCCCCCAGTGAAAGCAGAAGAAGCAAAAGGACCAGGAGCCCATTAGGAGAACCCTCACTCCCTATTTATACCCAGTCTCCTAGACCAGAAACTTAAAAAAGAGGGAGACCTACACAGTGTTTTTAACAGAGAGAGGGAGGGAGGAGGAGGGAGAGGGAGAGGGGGAGGGGAAGGGAGGGGGAGGGGAAGGGAGGGGGAGGGAGGGAGAGAGAGAGAGAGAGAGAGACCATTGGCACACTGAGTGAAGCGCACATAGTACAAAAAGCAAGGTCCCACACAAGGCTCCTGGTTTGAGCCCCCAGTTTCCCACCTGGAGGGGAGGGGTCTCTTCATAAGTGGTGAAGCAGATCTGCAGGTGTCTTCCTCTCCCCCTCTCTATCTTCCCCTCCCCTCTCAATTTCCCTCTGTCCTATCCTATCCAATAAAATAGAAAAAACAGTCTCCAGAAGTAGTGGATTCATAGTGCTGGCACCGAGCCCCAGTGATAAACCTGGAGGCAAGTGAGAAAGAAAGAGAGAGAGAGAGAGAGAACACAAACAGCACTAAAGCTTTCACCAATGTGGTGAGGAACAGACTTGAACTTGAGTTGCGCACATGGCAAAGCAGCACATTTTCCAAATGAGTTATGTCACTGGCCCTACTGAGCATGTTTTTAAGGATTATCCATCATCATCATTATTAGTGCTATTTTACGTACAGGTGGAGAGGCAAGGCAGAGAGAAGAAAAGGGGCCACGATACTGAATCTTCCTTCAACACAACAGAGCCCAGGTTCAAACCTTGGGTTACACACATGGCAAAGCAGCACACTAGTCAAGTGAGCTATTTCACCAACCCAGGCCTACAGAGCATCTGTAAACACAGGGTCTGTGGATTGATTTAGAAACCCATTACTTTTCAACAACAAAATTTCTTATTGTTGAATTCAGGCCTGGCCAGCAACAAGGGTGATGAAATTTTCTCTTTCTACAAATAAGGAAGAACTCACAACAACTTTCCTTATGTTAGAAAGCTCACTGCTATGAAGAAGTCCTGTTTGAAAAATACTTTCCTTTGCACACAGGCTTGGACTGTGCCCATAACAGATCCTCTAGGCTGGGCAAAGAGAAACAACCCATGGTTTTAGCATTGCTGCTGGTGGTGCAACTTTTAAAAGAAAACACACAGAGCCACTTTGGTGGGTACATCTGACTAGCCAGAGGCCACCACAGGCCAGAAGCCAAACTTCATTCAAGTAGCCATCCAATGACTTTTCCTCCCCAGATTTCCTGAAATTCTGCCAATTGTGCCCCCCCCCCCTCAACCCCAAGCTCCCAGCTTTCCTGAATGTAGCCTGGGCTCACAGGGCAGCCCTGGGCAGACCCAAGTCTTGTCATAAAGGCCCCAGTGTATCAGCAGGGCCCACTGTCAAGGCCTGGAGCACTGGGCCATCCTGGCTTTCAATGGAGCCAAGCCACAGAATGTGGGTTCTAGCCCTTTGAAACCCCTGTAGTGCCATGACCATGGGCAGCTGTCAGCCTTGCCTGTTGCTGCCTCTGTGATCCAAAGGAAGAAAGGCCTGAGCTTGGTAGTTGCCATGGGCAAGAGCCCAGCCCAGAGAGGAGGCTCCCTGGCATCTGTCAAGAGCAACTATTGGCATTTCTTGACAGTCTGCAGACAGAAACTGCACCAACCACTCTGGAGGTTAGCAAGGAGCAACAGCAAAATAAGACCTGTGCCTATACAATAAATAAATAAAGATAACTAAAAAAAACTTTTTAAAGAAAATGAAACTTCAAATTCCAGTCCTACTTTTTTTTATTTAACGCATGAGGCCTTAGATGAATCAATAGACCCCTCAAAGCCCCAATTTTTCACACTTGTTTAACGATGACAGTAGATGCTTCACACCACAAGTCACAGGGTGACTGTGAAGAGTAACTGAAATTGGGAAGTGAAAGCAAGTTGTAGGTTGGCTCAAATATAAAGTACCTGCCACATGTTCTACCCATGTATAACCATCTAGACCAATACATATTTAAGGAATTTATCACATGTGCCATCTATATATCAATAGAACCATCTGAAGCTAGACCATCACACCCACATGCAGATTTGGCATTTCCTCCTTTACAGAGGATGATGCCTTCCCTCTGTGATTAAAAGTGATCAATGTGATACCATAGAGAAAGATGCTTAACCTCACTGATAATGAAAAACACAGATTAAAATATCAAAAGACCCTTTTTCACATAGCATATTAGCAAAGATTCAAAAGGCAGATGATGTTCAGTGTTGGTGAGGGAAACAGTCTTCTTATATATAAACACTGTGGGTGGAAATATTAATTGATACATTATTTCTAGAAGACAATATGGCAAGACATACCAAAAATGATCTATAAAAGAAATAATGAGAACTTACACACAAAATTTTTTTAAAAACTGTACAAAAATGTTTATTGTAGCATTTCTTGCAACAGATAAAAGTTGAAAATAGAGTAAGTGAGGGATGGGAGATAACTCCCCTGGTAGACCACATGGTTTACCATGCAGGAAGACCAAGTTCAAGCCCCCAACACCACATGGAAACATGATATACAGTACCATGAATGGCAATAGTGTTATAGTGGCTCTCCCTCTCTGTCTATCTGAAATTCTTTACAAGTAGAAAAAAAGACCAGTGGAATCATACATTTGGGAGGCTTAGATATGTGTGGTGGGGGGGGTGGTCTAAATATTCTTTAATTCAGGAGTTACTAAATAAGTAATGTCTCATCCATATGTTGGAACAAAGGCATTCATTATAAAATATAAAATGTTATTTCTTGAACTTCTATCTGCAGTGAATTGTTTGGCAAACAGCAAATGACTGGATAGTCCTACAGCACAACCCCACCTTTTCAAGAAAAAATAGTGTATTTTATAATAACATTTTGAAAATCTGAAAGAAAATATACTAAACACAGTGGTGACTAACAGGAAAGAGAATGGAGTTAGGGGACAGAGAGAAAGTCAATGTATATCTAAAGGTGTATTATATTTAGAGAAGCAATCTGACAGAACACCAGAAGGCCACATGTTAAAATTCAGCCAAAGAAAAGACCAGAGCCTATACAAAATTTTATATTGAGGCATTATAATATGGATGTAGCTCAGTGGTAGAGCTTGACATATGTGCTTAATATGTGTGTATGCATGCTTTGCATGTCTGAGGGCCTGAGTTTGATTGCTGGCACCACTAAAAAATGACTTTATATATTTTATATTAAAACTGTAGTGGAATTCCTGGCACCACCACAAACCAAAGTATGAACAGTGTTCTGTCTGGTGTCTCTATCTCCGTCTCTGGCTCTCTCGTGAAAGTTAAGAAAAAAATTAAATTATCGTGGGATTGTAAGGTCTGACACAGAGTGCAGAAAAGTTTTTTCTGGTGGTCTAGGAAATGGCACAGTGGATAAAGTGTTGGACTATCAAGCATGAGGTCCCAAGTTCAATCCTGGCAGCACATGTACCAAAGTGATGTCTGATGCTCTCTCTCGCTCTCTCTCTCCATGTCTTTCTCTTTAATAAATATTTTTTAAGTATTTCTGGGGGAGTCAGGCGGTAGCACAGTAGGTTAGGCACATATGGTGTAAAGTGCAAGGACCAGGCATAAGGATCCCTATTGGAGCCCACGGCTCCCCAACTGCAGAGGCGGTGAAGCAGGTCTTCAAGTGTCTCTCTTTCTCTCCCCAACTCTATCTTCCCCTCCTCTCTCCATTTCTCTCTGTCCTATCTAACAACGATGATATCAATAACAACAACAATAATAACTGCAACAACAATAAAAAACAAAAGGGCAACTGCCAGGCTAGCTTCGCGGGCAGAAGAGAGAGACGACCAGGGACTCATGGCTGAGTGGTATGCAGTTCAGTTCAGTGGAATGCAGCGCAATCTAAGCTATCTCTAATCACAATCCTGTCCTTATATATTCTGAGGTGGAAGTGTCAGGTCTGAAGAGGATGTACGTAGGGTAGGGGGTGGGGAGAAGGAAAAAGCGTGTGAACCAATGAGTATTAAACCAATGCCCTGGAGGCAAGGTGGTGCTTAGTTAACAGTGGTTATATAAACAGAATACAGTGTTAAGCAGGGGTATTAAACCAATGAAACAGAAGGGGTCTTAGAAGCAGAATTTAGAAGCATACCAACAGGCAACAAAAGGCAAAATAAATAAATAAATTTATTTTTTTTAATATTTAAAAAAAAGTTTTTCTGGATCATCATCCTTAAGAGATGTGCTGTGGCCATTGTCGTACCCATTTGTATGCTTAAAGAGATTAGCACATTCTCTTTTTAAAAAATAAGGGAAAAGACTCTTGCACTCTACCACCAGTCCAAGTTTTACTTTGTGTTTCCCCTTTTCTGTGCTTGTTTCTTAAATTCTGTCCACAAGTGAGATCACCCCATATTCATCCTTCTCTTTCTGGATTTAACATTATTCCTTCAAGCTCCATCAGGATGAGGAGGAGAAGATGACTTCATCATTCTTAATAGCTGAGTAGTATTCCATTGTGTATATATACCACAACTTTCTTAGCCACTCATTTGTTTTTGGACATCCAGAGTGCTTCCAGATTTTGGCTATTACAAATTGTGCTGCTATGAACACAGGTATACACGGATCTCTTTGGATGGGTGTGTTTGTTTCCTTGGGACATACAACAGGAGAGGACTTACCAAATCATAATGCAAAGAACTGTGACGAAGGAGGGCAGAGAGGGTTTTTCCTCCTTTTCAGATGTTCTTCTTCTTCTAGCGTTTGCCCTTCTTCCGTAGCCAGTCAACAGCGTCAGGTTGAGCCTGATGTAAAGTTTCGAGACCTCCTTTGTTTCAGATGTTAAGGTGGCAAAGCTGGCATTCTATATCTTACTCACCCTCACAGATGTGAGAGATTCTCCTCCCATAAGGCTTTTCTTTGAAAGACTCGTGGCCTAAATAGAAGTATATTAGTGAAGAGGAAAAAGAAAAAAATCAAAGACAGTTCTTAAAAGATTGTTATGTATAATGTCACCAATATTATTACAACAAATGAGTCTACAAAATGAGACTTACTGACATAATCTAATTGTTCTAGTCAGCTCAGTTTCCATAACAATTTACCAGAGATTTAAACAACAAACATGTATTTCTCACAATCCTAGAGGCTGCAAGTCCAAGATCAAGGTGCCAATAGATTTGGCATCTATCAAGCTTACCTATTTCTGGTTTACAGAGAATTGTCATTTTGTTGTATCTTCGTGTGGTAGAAAGAGAGAGGTAGCTCTCTGATCTCTTCCTATGAGGACACTAGTCCCACCCTGAAATTTATCCCACACACCCTTGTTCCCATTCCACTCACCTCCTTTCCACACAACCACTCCCGTGACATCACACAAACTTGAGTATCTCTTAAAGTCTCTCCTTTAAATATCACCCTTCTAGGGGTTAGAGGGGACAGCATATGAACTTGAAAGAAAACGCACTCATTCATCACATTGATTGACTTTTTTGTCTTATTTTCTAGGTTTCCATATTATTAGGGGAGTCCCAAAAAGGACATAAAAATATATTTTGCCCAAAACTGTCTAGCTAATTCTACTCTCCTACTACTGATTTGAAGTATCAGCTATTCCCATTTTTCACTTCAGCATCTGACACTCCCTATTTTTGTACATAAAATTAACAACTTTTGCCTTGTGTTTACTTTTCACTCTCACTAATAGCAGGTGCATTTTTTTTTATTTCAGTGGATGATAAGATTTCAACATATGAAGCACTGAAGTGGTTCCCACTCCAGGGTACATCTAGAGAGCTTGCCTCTAGCTCATAATAGAAGCTTGGCTATTAATAAATGTGAATGTCAGGCCTTACTTGTATTGCTATGACTATGATTAGATATGATACAATCACACCACCATTGATCATCCAGAATGTCAAATGATGTTGAAGTCAGCATCAGCAACCTGGCTTTCCAAAGGCCAAAACTGAAGCCAGTATCAGTCAGTCTTTGATGCATCTCTTAGTCTTGTCTGCATTATTTGTTTTCTTTTACGAGTCAGCAGATAATTCTGTCAGTGGGTCAGGGAGATGGTTCAATGGTATAATTAATGCATTCATCTGTGAGGCCCTGTGTTCCATCCCCTGTACCACTTGACATATCAATGTAGGGCTCTGTTCCATCTCTCTCTCTCTTTCTCTCTCTCTCTCTCTCTCTGTCTCCAAAAAAGGCAGTTCCCCACATGCTTCCAGGAGAAAAAAGAAGAAAAAGAGATGGAGAGATAAAAGAAGGAAAGAAAGAAAGAACGAAAGAAAAAAAGAAAAGAAGGAAGAAAAAGAAGGTAGGAAAAAAGAGAAAGAACAGTTAGGAACATGGAACTGAATTGGACCTCCAAATAGTACTAAACTTTTTGGCTAGTGACTGTTATTTCACTATTTTATGTAAATTATACCATTTTAGAGCTGGAAATCCCCTCAGAAGTCAGGCTGACCCAAGACATCACCCACTCAGAAGGATTTAAGGAAGTCTGCTGTCCCCTCACATGAAAGTTCCTTCTCTCTGCACCAGGTTCCTGTACTGCAGAGGCAGCTGGGTCAAACATAGATCTGAGGGCAGGAGTAGATAGCATAATGGTTATGCAAAGAGACTCTCATGCCTGAGGCTCTAAAGTCCCAGGTTCAATCCCCTGCACTACCATAAGCCAGAGCTGAGCAGTGCTCTGGTAAAAAAAAAAAAAACATAGATCTGACTTGCCCCAGACCTGTGCAAAACTCTTTAGGACTTTATGTACTGAAAGGATAAAGCCTGACTCCTTAGGGTGGTATTTATCTCCTCCACCTCTTCCTCCTCCTAGACTTCTTATTTTATTTATTTATCCATTTATTTGGATAGAGGCAGAAAAAAATAGAGAGGGGAGGAGGAGACAGAGAGGTAAAGAAAAAGAGAGACATCTGCTGTACTGCTTCATTGCTCCCCCTCCCCCATTTGCAAGTAGGAACTGGGGGATTTAACCCAGATCGTTACATATAGTAATGTGTGTTCAACTGGGTGTGCCATTGCCCAACTTCCCATTCAGCACCTTCTAAAAGATGCTTCTCCCTGCCTGTTCAGTCTAATCTCAGGCCACCATCTCAGCAACCCATGCTCCTGGCATCCTGGACTCTGCTCCTCCAGTCATCTTCACCTCAAGTTTTCTTTTAGGTGAACTTGAACTTGTTCTTTAAGATCCAGTGTCAACATCACCTCTCTCAATGATGTTGCAGCAAAATTCATCTAGCCATACTGCAGTATAGACAGAGACAGAGTGGCACCTCCCCAACCAGTTATCTGTAAAATTATGAAAAAGGGGAATCACATAGCTGTCGTCCATCCATTTTTGTCTCAAAGGACAGAAAATCATAATTTTTCATTGAAGAGTAGTATTCCATGGGGGTATATACTCCATAATTTCTTTAGCCAGTCATCTGTGGGTGTGCATTTAGGCTGTTTTAACTCCATCAGTCACCTTTAATCCTTGGGCCCCTATACAGTTGTAGTAAATATCTCCTCCCTGCAAACAGGGAGAACTAAAAAAAAAATCATGAAAGAAAAGAATGGATATATGTGTCTGCAATAATGAAGAATATATGTATGTTTTTTCTTTTCCAGTTTTCTGTGAATTTTGCACCTACCCTGACATCAATGCAGAAATTCAGAATAGACTGCAAAAACAAACTGGACATCATCAGGCCAACAGTTTTCCAACCTCATTCTCAGGAGAAATCCAAATTGTGGTAGAGACTGAGGTCTCCCCCTACTCACCCACATGCTGAGAGTAGAGCCTCTCAGGTGTTAATCCAGCTGAGACTTGCTTGCACGGTGTACTACTAAAGTGGTGCTGCAAGCCACTAACTTAGATCCAGAAGCTGTTTTTGAAGAACAGACTCACTCCCAGCCCATGAATAAAGCGAGAACAGCACTGAAATAAAAGGTGTTGTCTTAAGAATGAAAGTTTCGGGAGTTAGACGGTAGTGCAGCGGGTTAAGCACACATGGCAAGAAGCGCAAGGACTGGCATTAAGGATCCTGGTTGTAGTCCCCAGCTCCCCACCTGCAGGGGAGTCGCTTCACAGTAGTGAAGCAGGTCTGCAGGTGTCTGTCTTTCTCTCCCCCTCTGTCTTCCCCTCCTCTCTCCATTTCTCTCTGTTCTAGCTAACAACGATGACATCAATAACAGCAATAACTACAACAACAATAAAAACAACAAAGGCAACAAAAGAGAAAATAAATAAATAATTTTTTTTTAAATTTTTAAAGAATGAGAGTTTCCTCTGATAGTCGTGTGTCCTTGGGCCAGCTGGTGCCTCAGTCTCCTCATCTATAAAATAAGGCTGCCAGTATCTGCCATCTGTGTGTAATGTGGGTGGGAGGAGGGAAGAAAGCTGACATATCATCAAGATGAAGGTAAGTGCCCAAATCTGACATATAAAGGGCAATGAGTTTTACCTGTGTAATCTCCACTCAGATCAACACATTGGCCCTTTCACGCTGACACCTCCAGACTCCTTTCTATCTTCCCTCCCCAAGGATAAACATTACCCTGACTTCTTTCTCCAAAGATCAAGTCTATTTTTGAACTCAGTAAGTTGAATTCTAGAGTATACATCCTTTTACATTTTTTTTTCCATTTAATGTAATGGCTGGAGTTTTGTGCTGGTGTTGTGTGTTATCTTAAGTAATGGAAAGAGCTAAAGAAGGAGTCAGATCATGCCATACCCGGTAGAGCACACATATGATTATGTATAACAGCCTGTGTTCAAGCACCTGGTTCCTACCTACTTCAAGAATGGTGGAGCAGTGCTTCAGGTCAAGTGTCTCTCTTTCCCACTCTCCCTTTATATTTATCTCTGTATCTATAGGGGAAAAAATGATGAAAAGATGGCCACCAGGAGTGGTAGAATCATTGCTGGGGTAGGGAGTAATAATAATAATAATAAGACTAGGTACATTGCATAATGGTTATGCAAAGACTTTCCTACCTGAGGTGCTAAAGATCCCTAGTTTATCCTCAGCACCACCATAAACCAGAACTTAGTAGTGCTCTGGTAAAGAATAATGAGGAGGAGGAGGAGAAAGAGGAAAGGCAAACAAAATTTTAGAAAAGAAAGCAATTTAGAAAGCATAAAAAACAATAATGTGCAAGGCACAGTATTATTCACTAAATCTTGGGCTCAGCAAACTGTAAGCTCCTTGAGAGTAAAAAGTGATTTCTCACTCATTTTTTTTAAATGTCCATTCGTTAAAATTACACCTAACTCATAACAGGGATGCAACAGTTTTTTCTGCAATTGAAAAATTCTAACTACAGCATAGACCATCTGACTCTTTATGTAATGTGTTTTCATTGTTTTAACCTGTGGCCTAACTGACCTCCCCATCTACCCAAGGCCCCCTGCCTTGTAGGACTCTGCCTGTCCTGCCGGGATGCACATGGGTCTGTCTTTGTTTAGGGCTCTTTAAAAAAAAAAATGGAGTTCTGGGGAAACAACATAATGGTTATGTGAAAAGACTCTTATGCCTGAGGCATCAGAAGTCCCAGGTTCAATCCCCAGCACCACCCCACACTAAAGCTGAGCAATGTTCTGGCAATATATATATATGAATAATGATAGGGGATGGAGTAGGCAGTATGATAGTTATGCAAAAAGACTTTCCAGTCTGAGGTTCCAATGTCCCGGGTTCAATCCCCCACACCGCCAAATGCCAGAGCTAAGCAGAACTCTGGTCTATCTATATATCTATCTATCTATCTATCTATCTATCTATCTATCTTTCTTTCTTTCTTTCTTTCTTTCTTTCTCTCTGTACTTCTCTCTAATTAAAATAAATTTTAAAATAGTAATAGATTATATATTTCAATAAGGGAAACCAGAATTCTCTTTGAGGTTGCTGACATAAAAGACTAATGTACTACCACTGTGCTATCTTCCTGGCCCCCTATTTGGGGGTCTATTGCTTCCTTCTCAGATAGAGAACGACTCTCTGGGTAGAGGGGAAGGATGTAGCTCAAAGGCCTAGGCAGAAGAGGCTCATTCACCAGGCCAAGAAAAGAGCTAAAAGCAGAACGCCTAGACAAGGTGTGCAGACAGGAGACAGATGGAGGCCCAACGGGGCTGCCTGGGCTCCCAATCTGGTAGTCTCCAGGCCCAGGGTCTCTGTCTGAGCCCCACAACCTTCCCACCTCTGCTTGCACCACAGCCAAGTCATCCCAGCTGTCAGGACACACTGTCACTCCAGCTGTTACTGAGCAATGGATTCCTGTTGCCAAGATATGGATTTGGTTTTAATAACAGTTAGTGCAAACACTGTAAATTTACTGCTGCGAGAGAGAGTTTTTGAAAACGTCCACTCTGGCTATAATTTTTCAGCCACGCCAGCTGTTTGTGCTCAGCTCATACCTGACATGGTGCTTTGAAACAGCAATCACTGTATTTATAAGAAGGCAAGGACTCATAAATATGTCACAAGTGGAATATACAACACCATATTTCACCATTTTCTATTTTAAAATTGTGAGTTATGGCTGCAGAAATGCACGCCCATTAAAGGTGATATGATGTATTTTCTGCCCTGTTCAGGAGTCCATCCATCATCGAGACAATAAAGAAAACCGCACTTACTTTTTTCCTGTCGTCTGTAATTTATGATCCCCAAAAAGCTGTAACCTTTTGGCAGGCTTTGCAGAAACCGCTGCACTGTTAGCAACTAAATAACCTTTTATAAGGTTTTAAATGTGTTGCTACAGTCTCAATGCACTTGCTGTATTGATCCAGAAGATCTTGTTGTGGGGGGAGGGAGGAGGAGGAATGGAAGAGGATGATCTATAACAAGATCGATAACGGCCTATAGATTGTTGAAAGATGCTTCTAATGATTTTTGCCAGCCATCATCTTTCAGCACGCCACGCCCTGTCTCTTAGGCTTTGGTCTTCGTTTGGAATTGATTGACCTTGCTTTCCTGCTGCCTCCCTCTTCCCTCCCTCCCTGCTGTCTAGCTAGCAGCCAGACTGGAGAGGAGAAGCTGGAGGAATTGACCCACCACAGTCTATTTGCAGAAAAGCTCTAAGGAATCCCAGAGCGGACAGGTACCTCCAAGAGGATCTCAGTGCACAGAGGAGGAAACTGAGACCCAGCCAAGACTCAGTTATCTGCTCAAGGTCAAACGGATGGTTCAGGTGCAGAGCAGGAACTCAGATTCCTTTTTTTTTCTGTGTTTTATTTATTTTATTTTAATGAGAGAGATACAGAGAGAATGAGTGATACAGAGAGACCAGAGCACTCATCAGCTCTGGATTATGGTGGTGCGAGGGATTGAGCCTGGGACCTTCTCAGAGGCTCAGGTAAGAAAGTCTTTTGCATAATCATTGCGCTGTCTCTGCAACCCACACTCAGATTCCTAACCCTACTTCCTCTGTCTCACATTTGCCTAGCAGGAAGAGCAGGTGTGTGGAACCTGAGAAGGCATTCCCAACAAGTGCTGCACGCATAAATCGATCTTCCCCAGCAATGCAGTGGAGCATAGTGAGAATCAGGTTGAACCTGGTCAGCTGTGGACTCTGCCCTCACTCCTGCAGGCAGTCCACATCTCTCCTGGTCTTGGTAGCTTCAGCTGGAAGATGGTGCCCATCTTCAGCCTTGTGAGGGGCTAGAGAAGACCAAGTAGATCAACATCACAGCTGAGTTGGTAGCTCATAAGTAGGGAAAGTAACCCCATTTGACCTCCTCCCATCCCAGCATTTTCTGGCCTCTTCTTCCTTACCCTCCTCCAGGACATTGGTGACGGAAACTTTCAGAGAAGCAGCAGACTTGGAGATTTTCTTTCCTTCCATGTTTTGTTTTGTTTTGGTTTTTGCTTTTGCTTTTGCTCTCTTTTGCCACTAAGGTTATCACTGAGGCTCAGTGCCCTGCACAATGAATGCACCACTCCTGGCTACCTTTTTGTCCCTTTTCTTTTTCGTTTTTGATAGGGACAGAGATATTGAAAGGGAAAAGGGGTACAGAGAAAGGAGAAATAGAGATACGCCTGCAGTACTGCTTTGCCACTTGTGAAGCTTTCCCCCTGCAGATGGGGACCAGAGGCTTGAAACCCCACCTTTGTGCGTGCTGATGTGTGTGCTCTACCAGGGACCCCATCACACATCATCTTTCTGGTCCCAGAGGTCATTTTCCTAGCAGCGAAATCTCCTGTGCAGAGAGACATGACCTTGATGTCACAGATGAGAGCCATAGAGGTAGGTGATCAAGCTGTTTTCTTCTCCCAGAGCCTAAGATGACCTGAGCTCCTGAAGCATGAGACCAGGCCCCAGCAGCTCTGTAGAGGCACCCCCAGGAGGCCATTAACACTCTGCTCTTAGCAGGGGGAAGGTTTCAGGTTTTAAAAATAATAATAATAAATGTTCTTGGAAGCAACTGGACTATGGCTGCATCTCAGGGGATTCTCCTTCCAGACAGTCATGTATTCTGCAAATCAATTCTCTCTGTCTCAAGAACAGACTGCTCTGGCCTATGGGACAAATCCAGCCACCGCCATGAGTTGCTAAATCAAACTTTCATTAGAGCAGTCACGCCCATTCAATTCTGCATTGTCTGTGTCAGCCTTGAAGCTGTCACATCCACATCAGCAGAGGTGAATGTTTCACATAGAGACTGAGACAGCAAAGCATGCCAAGCTTCAAGTCCTTACCAACTGGCCAAAAGTTGTGAGCCCTGCTCTACAGTATACCTAGCAATGCCACCTAGGAGATGAGGCTTCTCAGCAAAAGATGATCAATAATGATTGAATCACCCAGTAAAGCGAAGTTATCACCATGCACGAGGACCCAGGTTGAAGCCTGAGGACCCCACCTGCAGGGAGGAAGCTTCACAAGTGGTGGAGCAGTGAGTGATGCAGGTGTCCTTCCTCTCTCTCTCCACCTTCTGTTTCTCTCCTGCTCTTTCTTTCCCATCTTCTATCAAGAGGAGTAGGAGTAGGGGGTAATGGTCACCTGGAATGATGGAGCTGTGTGTGCACTGAGCCCTAGTGATAATCCTAGTGGCAAAGCAAAAAAAATGCACATATCAAATGCACAGTGTATAATGTACTACCACCAGCATGAGCTTGAGTGAATTGCTCAGCAATACCATGAGACTGAGATGGAAATTTTTCCTTAGTTACAGAGGATCACACTGAGACCCTGAGGATCAAAGTAATTTTCCCAAAGGTACAGACAATTAGAGTAGAACTGGGAGCTGAGAACTGGCTAAACCAACTAACAGGCAAAGCTAGGGGCTAGGCAGTGGCCACCTGGTAGAGCACACATGTTAAACAACAAAGCTTCCCCACTATCCCGCCCTGAAAAGGGGAACCCTATATCCTCCAGAGTTATACCTGACAGCTGGCGACATTCAAAGGACATTTAGCCCCTCTGGATCTTAGTTTCCTCTAAGTCAATTTGGAGTTGCTAAAATATTCATTTTGGAAAGTTCTAAGGAACTCTCCAGTAACCAGAAACCCTATGAAATATTTCCCAGGTGAATGTTCTGTTTCTGGATTCTGTTTCTGGGCCAAGAAGAGTGTCATCAGTGGCACAACAGATTTTCATGCCTAAAATACCAAAGGTCCCAAGTTCAGTCCCCAGCAACACAATAAGCCAAAGTTCAGCAGTGCTCTGATAAAAAAAAATTTTTTTTTAAAGGATCCCAGAAGGATAAAGAATAGGAAAGCTATCAGGGGAGGGGATGGGATACAGAGTTCTGGTAGGGGGAAGTGTGTGGAGTTGTACCCCTCTTATCCTATGGTTTTTGTCAGTGTTTCCTTTTTATAAATAAAAATTAAGAAAAGAAAGAAAGAAAGGAAGGAAGGAATGAAGAAAGAGTAAATGGAGGGAGGGAGGGAGAAACAGAGGGAGAGAGAAAAGAAGGAGATGAAAGGAAGGAAAGAAGAAAGGGAGGGAGGGAAGGAGGGAGGAAGGAAGGAAGGAAGGGAGGGAGGGAGGGAGGAAGGAAGGAAGGAAGGAAGGAAGGAAGGAAGGAAGGACGGAAGGAAGGAAAAAAGAAAACTATTTCCCTGCCCAGTTTAACACCTGTTCCACCCACAGACTGGCCAAGCTGTAGAAGAAGTTATGAGGCAAATGCCTGGGTGGGTTGGGAGAGCAGGGGCAAGAAGAGAGAAGAGGAAGTGGAGGCTCTGTGAACTGGCCCTTCTAAATTTGTCAAGGGGCCCAGGCAGTGGTGCACACAGTTGAGCACACATGTTACCATGTGCAAGGACCTGGGTTCAAGCCCCACTTTCTACCTGCAGGGGGAAGCTTTGCAAGCAGTGAAGCAAATCTACAGGTGTCTCTCTTTCTCTCTTCCTCTCTAACCCTCCCCTCTCAATTACTCTCTGCCCTATCAAATGAAAATGGGGAGAGGGAAATATTGGCCACCAAGAACAGTGGATTTGTAGTGCAAGCACCAAGCCCCAGCGACAACCTTGGCAACAATAGAAATAAATAAATAACACCTAAGGACATCTAATTTTTATAAGGGGGCCCAAAGGATTAAATAGAGGAAGGAGGCTCTCTTCAATAAATGGTGCTGGGAAAACTAGATTGAAACATGCAGATGATTGAAACTGAACCACTTTATCTCACCAGAAAAAAAAGTCAACTCCAAATGGATCAAGGACCAGGATGTTAGACCAGAAACTATAAAATATTTAGAGGAAAATATTGGTAAAACACTTTCCTACCTAAACCTCAAGGACATCTTTGATGACTCAAACCCAACTTCAAGGAAGACTAAAGCAGAAACAAACCAATGGGACTACATCAAATTGAAAAGCTTCTGCACAGCCAAAGAAACTATCACACAAATAAGAAGACCCTTCACAGAATGGGAGAAGATCTTCACATGCCATACATCAGACAAGAGACTAATCGCCAAAATATACAAAGAGCTCAGCAAACTTAGCAACAAAAAGTAAATGACCCCATCCAAAAATGGGCAGAGGATATGAACAGAACATTTACTACAGAAGAGATCCAAAGGCTAAAAAACACATGAAAAATTGCTCCAGGTCGCTGATTGTCAGAGAAATATAAATAAAGACAACATTGAGATACCACCTCACCCCTGTGAAAATGCCATACATCAAAAAGGACAGCAGCAACAAATGCTGGGGAGACTGTGGGAACAGAGGAACCCTTCTGCACTGCTGGTGGGAATGTAAACTGGTCCAATCTCTGTGGAGAGCAGTCTGGAGAACTCTCACAAGGCTAGACATGGACCTTCCAGTAATTCCTCTCCTAGGGATATACTCCAAGGACTGCATAACACCCAACCAAAAAGATATGTGTACACCTGTATGTTCATAGCAGCACAATTCATAATAGCTAAAAACTGGAAGCAATCCAGGTGCCCGGCAACAGATGAGTGGCTGAGAAAGCTGTGGTATATATACACAATGGAATATCAGGCAGATATTAAGAGCAATGAACCCACCTTCTTTGATCCATCTTAGATGGAGCTAGAAGGAATTATGTTAAGTGAGCTAAATCAGAAAGACAAAGATAAGTATGGTATGATCCCACTCATAAACAGAAGTTAAGAAAGAAGAACAGAAAGGGAAACCCAAAGCAGAATTTTACTGAGTGTGGAGTAAGGCACCAAAGTAAAATCTCTGGGTTGAGGGTGAGGGTGAATGTTCGGCTTCACGGGGGGTGGAGGGGGGCATGGTAAGGAGAGGATGGGATACAGTCTTTTGGTGGTGGAAGTGGTGTTTATGTACACTCCTATTAACTTGTAGTCATATAAATCACTATTTGATTAATGTGAGAGGGGGAAAATTGATTGAATATCTCAAACTTTTTAATGCCCAGACCATAGGCTGAGTCTTTTAAATACTGACTCTCTTAAAAGCTTAGACTAGGGAGAACAGAAGCAACTGGTGGCATTAAGACACAGCTATATACAAATAATGTCAAAGGACATAAATTATGGTGATGTTGTGTATGATACAGCAAATCCTAACAAAGGGATTTTCAGAGTTAACCCAATTGCCAAATAATTTGATTACAGCAATAACTATCTATTGCCTTCTTAAACCCTAAGACAGCAGGGTTTTTATTTATTAAAAAGGAAGAACTGACAAGAACCATAGGATAAGAAGGGTAAAACCCCACATAATTCCCATCACCAGAACTCTGTATTCCATCCCCTCCCCTGACAGCATTCCTATTCTTTAACCCTCTGGGAGTATGGACCCAAGGTCATTGTGGGATGCAGAAGGTGGAAGGACTGACTTCTTTAATTGCTTCCCCGATGAAAATGGGCATTGACAGGCTGATCCATACTCCCAGCCTGCCTCTCTCTTTCCCTAGTGGGATGGGGCTCTGGGGAAGTGGGGCTCCAGGACACATTGGTGGGGTTGTCTGCCCAGGGAAGTCCAGCTGGCATCACGGTAGCATCTGGAACCTGGTGGATGACAGAAGAGTTAATATATAAAGCCAAATAAGTTGTTTAACTAATCATGAACCTAAAGGCTAAATTAGTACAGATGAAGATTTGTGGGTCTCAGTTTTGTAGATAGCTAGTAGGCATATTTTAGTTACATTCCAAAGGGCTCAGAACTATTCTAGTACTGTTTGTTTGTTTGTTTGTTTGTTTGTTTGTTTGTTGAGTCTGACATCTGATATGCAGGTGGACCCAAGTTATTGTCTGGGGAGATGATGTCATGGCTGGAAAAAGGACCAGAAAGCTGGATCAGGGAAGAGAGTAGCTCCCTAATATGGAGTCTGAAGTGAAGCTTGCTGAGCTGGTACTCGTGTTGATTAGGTTGAGATCAGCAGATGCAAGGTGTATAAATATTGTTGACTATAAATCCCATCAATCTGATCTGATCTGGGGCCCATATTAAGCTTAGGAGCCTATGTGACCTCTGCATCCCTGTAGATCTGAGCTCACATTCTGTGGTCATGAGTAGGAATATTCCAAGATGCCCCAATTTCAGAACCTATCTTCCTCTGGTGTAGCATAGAGTATATTGTCCAGCCTCCCTTCAGAGCATGGAACATTCTCTACTGTGGTTGATCCATGTTGAGGGCAAGGTCCTATGGGGGCCCATGGAGTGGTCTATTGTGTTGTTCCTGATAGAGATGACCAGTAACAATGGAGAGAGGGATTTATTCGAGGTCTAGGCCCATCATGTCTGTTTGGGAATCTCAGGACTCCCCAACTAGGGCCCCAGCTGATGAGGTGGCCTGATAGTGACTAGAGAGTATGCCAGTCTCTTGTCCTTGTTCAGTTTTTGTAGTCCTTATTTTAATAAGGTTAGCTTTGGAGTTGCTGAGAGAAGTGTAATGGGAGGTAAATGAGGAGGTTATCTAAGTCTAAGTACACACTATTTCATTAGGAGCTTTATGGTGTCTTTATAGGTCTTTCTACTTGCTTGCTGCATATACTGACTTACTACAGACTATTGTGCATTTTTGTTTTCAGATATATATTTTTCCCTGAATTATGGATATATGTAAACATATGCTCTATCTCATGGGATCTGGTCTATATCTGGGTTTTGTGACTTTGTTAGGAAGTGAACCACCTGAAATGGAATTAGAGAATACTATGAAAGGAAAGGTCTCACTTGAGTGATGAGGCTGAAGGTTTGACATTCCATGCCTGACGTCTCTGGACACAGTCTGAAGTGAAGCTTGCTGAGGTGGTACGCATTGTGTTGATTAGGTTGAGATCAGCAGATGCAATTATTGCAAGATGCATTATTGCAAGACTGGCCAGCTCCTCATGGGGCGCGAGCGCTTCCACACTACCATCATCATCTCTGGCATTATGCTATTCCACTGCAGAATACTGTGCCCCAGTATGGTTCCGTAGCCCCCATGTCCACTTGGTCGATTCCAAATTATATTCCTCCATGAGGATAATTTCTGGAACCATCCATTCCACCCCAGTTCCATGGCTGCCAGTTCTTAGCAACATCGCCCCGCCAGATATTCATCGGGATGCGGCATCATCTAAGTTCATTTCCCACGTCTACGCTCGACCGGACCTGCCAATATACACGGATATCTTCGCCCACCCTGTCCAACGCTTGACGTCTCGTCACCCAGTCTGGTCCCCTATGCCTACACTGAACTTCTCTGTTCCAGACTCTTGGAAACAGAGTTGGCAGTCAGCTGAGGTAAAGGACAAACACCTCATCACAGACCCCTGCAAGCATCAACCCGGCTTTGACCTAGCACGTTATGATTGGGCCCTCCTCAATCGCTATCGAACAGGCCATGGCTGGTGCGCCACTATGTTCCATCGCTGGGGAGCCAGAGACGACCCGAACTGCCCCTGCGGCTCCAGACAGACTATGACCCACATAGTCAATGACTGCCACCTCTCCAGATTCAAAGGAGGTCTCGAAACTTTACATCAGGCTCAACCTGACGCTGTTGACTGGCTACGGAAGAAGGGCAAACGCTAGAAGAAGAAGAAGAGAGTTACCAATAATGTTTGATACTTAGAACAAATCTATGAAAAGGCAAAGAGAAAAATCAATATTAGCAACCTTACATCATGCGTAGAGAAACCAAGGATGAGAGAATCAGGGCAGCAGTAGGCAGTTCTTGACTTCAAACTCTTGATGCTTTTGGGGACTGAAGACTTGTGGCTAACATTTCATAGTGGTCCCAACTTGGAACAATCTGGATGCCTAATGACAGATGAGTGGCTAAGAAAGTTGTGGGATAGGTTCCAGATGCCATCAGGATGCCGGCCAGGCTTCCCTGGACTGAAGGCCCCACCAATGTGTCCTGGAGCTCCACTTCCCCAGAGACCCACCCTACTAGGGAAAGAGAGAGGCAGACTGGGAGTATGGACCAACCAGTCAACGACCATGTTCAGCGGGGAAGCAATTACAGAAGCCAGACCTTCCACCTTCTGCAACCCACAATGACCCTGGGTCCATATTCCCAGAGGGATAGAGAATGGGAAAGCTATCAGGGGAGGGGATGGGATATGGAGATTGGATGGCTGGAATAGTGTGGAGTTGTACCCCTCTATCCTATGGTTTTGTTAATGTCTCCTTTCTTAAATAAAAAAAATAAAAAAATAAAGTTGCGGTATATATACACATACATGCAATGGGATACTACTCAGCTATTAAAAATGAGAAAGTCATCTCTTATGCATCATCTTGAATGGAACTTGAAGGAATCATGTTAAGTGAGATAAGCCAAATAGAGAAAGACAATTAACCAGGTGATCTTACTTATAGGCGGAACTTAAGGAACAAGGACAGAAAAGGGAAACAGAAAGGAGAACTTGAACTGGGTAGGGTAGTCTGTATCTAAGTAAAGAATTCTAGTGTAGGAAGAGAATGAAGGGGGTACAGAAGTCCCTGCAGTCCTGATGCATGATGTGGAAAGGATGATTAGAAAGGTTCTAAGCTGGGGTCAGAGTGTTCTGCAGGCAACCATCACAGAGAAATGGGAAGTTACTGTAAATCAATAGACTGCCTCCATCCCCACCTCACAATGATAAAAGGAAAAATGAAAAGAAAAGAAAAAGACTGGTAGTTGTTCCAGATGCCTTTATGAAGCAATAGAAACTGGAGGTTTCTTGGCCACCTTTTCCATACAAGGGAGCAGGCTCATGGGCCCAGGTCCTGACTGGGTTGCTGTCTTACAAAATCAGTGACACAGGGTGAGGAGCCATTTTTGTGAATGGGAAGGGATCAAGTTAAACTCAGTCTGGGATCCTGCTTGGGGTTGTCTTTTTTTCAAAGTGAAGTAGAATTCATGTTTAATTTTTTAAAGAGGTGAACAGCTCGGTAGCAGTTAGTAAATCCCTAATATTGTCCGACTGCCACATACATCACCCCCAAAGTAAAACTCACATGCCTTAAGTAGCTGCTCTCCATAATCTCTCCTCCCTCTGACTACTTGTCTCTAGGGATTTCTAGTCTGGATAGTCCAGGGAGATGCTCAGTGGTAGAGCACAGGACTACCATACATGAAGTTCCAGTTTCCAACCTCAGCACCGAACATGCCACAGCTGAGCTGACCTCTGGAGTGTGTCACACATACATATATCATACAAACATGACACTCCTTTTTCAAGCACAGGAGTGTCACAAAAACATTAGCACACCACCTGTTCTGGACATATCCTATAGACAGAATCATATAATGTGACCTTTGTGCTTGGATTATTTCACTGAGCACTTTTTAAATTAATTAATTATATTACTGGATAGAGACAGAGAGAAATTGAGAAAGGAGGGGGAGACAGAGAGGGAGAGGGAGAGAGAGAGGGAGAGAGACAGAGAGACACCTGCAGCCCTACTTCACCACTCATGAAGATTTCTCCGGCTGGTGGGGACCAGGGGCTTGAACCTGGGTCCTTGTGTACTGTAATGTATGCATTTAATAAGATATGCCACTGCCTCGCCCCTTTTATATTTCTATATTTATTTTTTTATATTTATTTGATAAGGCAGAAAGATATTGATAGGAGAAAGAGAGAGGGGAGAGAGAGAGAGAGAGAGAGAGGCATCTGAAGCACTGCTTCACCACTAGTTAAGATTCCTCCCTGCTGGTGGGGACTGGGTCTTTGTGCATGGCAATGTGTGCATTCAGCTAGGTGCATCACTGCCCAACCTCTTAATGTTTTATTTGCTTTATATTGAGACAGAGAGAAGGCAGAGAGAGAGAGAGAGAGAGAGAGAGAGAGAGAGAGAAGGGGAGGGGAGGGGAGGGGAGGGGAGGGGAGGGGAGAGGAGAGGAGAGGAGAGGAGAGGAGAGGAGAGGAGAGGAGAGGAGAGGAGAGAAAAGAAGAGAGGAGAGGAGAGGAGAGGAGAGGAGAGGAGAGAAAAGAAGAGAGGAGAGGAGAGAGAAGAGAGAGGGCATAAAAAGACCACAGCACCAAAACTTCTTTCAATAAAGTGGGGACCAGTCTTGAACAAAGCAGCACAGAATCTGAGTTATTTCCCTGACCCTACTGAGCATGTCTTTAAGGATTATTCATGTTGTAACACATGTGACTATAGGCCTGAAGGGCATCCCACTGCGTGTACATGCCATAAGGTGTTTGCTTATTCATCTGCTGATAGACACATGGGCTGTTTCCACTCCACGCGTGTTTGTACCAAGGGTTTTCAGAGCCTAAACCCTCCTGGCTATTCTAAAATTACCCTGTCTAAATACTGCCCCCAATCTTTTTTGGAAAACACTTTTATCCAGGGAAGGAGGAGGAAACCCTCTTGGCTTATTTATTTGTATTTATTTATGTATTATCTACTTATGTTTGCCACCAGGGTTTTAGCTGGGACTTGGTGCTTGCATGACTTCACGGATTCTAGTGGACATGTAAAAGAAATTTATTTACTTGTTGGATAGAGACAGAGAGAAATCAGAAGGAAGGAGGAGATAGAGAAGAGAAAGAGAGACACTTGCAGACCTGCTTTACCACTCATGAAGCTTCCCTCCTGTAGACGGAGACCTGGGGGGTGGTGATGACTTGAAACCAGGTCCTTATGTAACGTGTTAGCTCTACTGGGTGTGCTATCACCTGACCCCTTAGCTTTTAAAGTGGGAGTTCACTTGAGCAATAAGGATGTGTGTATAGCAGGAGGTCTTTGGGTATTCTACTCTTTGGGTATTCTAGGGCCCGGGGGTGGGTGGCTGTGGTAACGGTGGGCTCCATGGTCCAAGTCTGAACTTCTGATTCCCTGCAGGCAAGAAAGATACTGCCCATAATCATCTTTCTCCTCTCCTTCGTTAACAGCTTCAATTAGCCCATGAGCTGGAGATGCTTCATCAGCTGCCTGGATCAGCGGCAAAATTAAGCCGTCATGTTTATGAACTGCCTGGCGAGTTCTGGGAGGAACTCTGCATATTTTACATTTAATAACTTGCTTCTCATTTTTATTTATAATGTTAATAATGATGGGGGGGAGGTGCTCTGGGTGCATGCAAGGAGAGAGAGAGAGAGAGAGAGAGAGAGAGAGAAATGGAGGAAGGCGTGGACACCAGAGATTCTGAAACATGTGACCAACGGGTGGCTGCCTTTACTCCTGACTTACTCTACATGACAGGTATGAAGGCAGCTGGATGTCACCCTTTAAGGCCTTGCAAATGCTCTTTTTGGACATGGATGGCTAGAAGCCAAGAAGGTGGGCCTGCTATTGTTGTTGCTATGTACTGCTGTCTGACACAGGGGTTCAAGGGTAATTGAGGGAATTTATTTATTTTTATAGTTTTTATTTATAAAAAAGAAAATATAGAATATATATTTTCCCCAGTCCTGTAACCACTAGGGTGTGGCTCACTTTCTTGCATGCTACTCTCAATTCATAACAAATGATATTGCATCTGCTTCTTCTTCTAGCGTTTGCCCTTCTTCTGTAGCCAGTCAACAGTGTCAGGTTGAGCCTGATGTAAAGTTTTGAGACCTCCTTTGAATCTGGAGAGGTGGCAGTCGTTGACTATGTGGGTCATAGTCTGTCTATAGCCACAGGGGCAGTTCGGGTCATCTCTGGCTCCCCAGCGGTGGAACATAGCGGCGCACCGGCCATGGCCTGTTCGATAGCGATTGAGGAGGGCCCAATCATAACGTGCTAGGTCAAAGCCGGGTTGACGCTTGCAGGGGTCTGTGATGAGGTGTTTGTCCTTTACCTCAGCTGACTGCCAACTCTGTTTCCAAGAGTCTGGAACAGAGAAGTTCAGTGTAGACATAGGGGACCAGATTGGGTGACGAGACGTCAAGCGTTGGACAGGGTGGGCGAAGATATCCGTGTATATTGGCAGGTCCGGTCGAGCGTAGACGTGGGAAATGAACTTACATGATGCCGCATCCCGACGAATATCTGGCGGGGCGATGTTGCTAAGAACTGGCAGCCATGGAACCGGTAACTCTATAAAGACCTGTATATTAACTAATAAGTATTTATTAAGCAACTGCTGAATTCCTGGTAGTG